>NC_061112.1:139538410-139544667 GCF_002878395.1 Capsicum annuum
TCATGAGGTTTTCCTGAGTCACATGACTGACTGAAGTCTATGGAATCATAGCTTGAGTTCGGATACCGTGAAACATGACATGGATCTAGGCACACAGCTATAGTTTTCGAGTACAAGTACCCCCAGGACTCGATGGAAGGAAACTGACACACATGACTGACTTGATCATAAGAGTAGAGTCCATAATTTATAATATCATAAGTAGGGATCTCATACTAAGTATGGTTATCAACAATGTATTGTATGGAAAGGATTTCATATCACATGGAA
This sequence comes from Capsicum annuum, assembly GCF_002878395.1. Lineage (NCBI taxonomy): Eukaryota > Viridiplantae > Streptophyta > Magnoliopsida > Solanales > Solanaceae > Capsicum > Capsicum annuum. The sequence goes on from NC_061112.1 coordinate 139,538,681, forward strand.
GTACTTACACAATCTTAATATCATTTTCACTGCATAATCATATTGGCAACACAGACCAATAGCATGGAAGTTCATGTGGATTGCATGGTTATCATGCATCTTGTTCATAAGTAGGATTTGCAAGTAAACATAGCATAATCTCATAAGAATAGTTCATGAGTATTCCAACAACATTTATAAGGCACATTATCAACATAGAAGTCATTGGAATGTAAGGGCATATCATGAATCCTTCACTTAGTCACAATTTAGCCGTATTGCATGATTTCTCGCTTCTTAGGCATTTTATCAAACACCTTACATGCACATCTTAAGCATAGGTGAAATCATCAAATTATACATCATGAACAACCAAATTTATATGTTTCCAACTCATATGATATCGTGAAATTCAAAGAAACATATAAAGATTCCATCTTGGGAATCACCCAATGTCAACAACATGATCATCAATACCCAACAATATAGAAATCATACTTTATAATTAAAAAGAGGGTTTTTGAGCTTTATGGATGAAAGGGATCCATAAATCAACTCACGTATACCTTAGAAGGAAGATTCTTGATGATTGACGGAGGAATTTTCTTAAAATCGTATCTTCAAGTTTAGTTACGCAACCCTAATTGTTTTTCTCTTTTAGTGCTCTTGGATGATGAGCTTTGAGATGATAATAGGGTTTTAATATGATTAGAAGCTATATATTTCGTAGGGTTAAGTTTAGGGACGTGTAAGGAATGTTTAAAGACTTAATTGCCTTTAAAATAACTCAAAACTGAGTGTTTTTGACACCTGGAATTGACTTAGGCGGTGCCCAAGTGATCGCCTATGCTTGGGTTGGGCGGCGCCTAACCAATCGTCTATGCTTACTGTCTCTCATGAAAAAGGGCATAACTTTTCGCTCGGGTATTGGATTAAGGCGAAATTGGTATCGCTGGAAAGCTAATTCGATTCTCTACAATTTAGTGGGTCTAAATCATCTAAAATACCACATTAACATTGAGTTATACTTGTTAAAATATGACCCTTGCAAAAGCAAATACTAAAACTTGATGGATTCAAAAACTCTTAGCTTGTATTACCTTAAGTGACTCATATAAAAATGCTTAATGCATCATAAGCTATACTATCACTAGGATATTCATTGTAAGTCATGTACTCAAGTATGAATGACAAGATAGTAGATTTCATACGTAGGAATACTTATTCACTTCCTAGCTTAGAAACATGCGGGGTATTACAAAATGATGATGAGTTTTTACCATGATTGTGATTACTAAACATGTGTAGAAATATTGCCTCTTGCATTTGCAAAATGAGGAATTGCATCTTTTGATATTTAGTCTTTGAATCCCTTTAATTGAAGGTAACATGTTTTTGTTTCATATAAGAAAACTTTTTAATTTAAAAACTCGATGGTTGATTTGTGGCATTTGGCCAGGAAATCTCTTGCACTTGTCATACGCAGCTCCATTGCAAATTATTGATAGGTATTGTTGACTTGCTGTAGTATTGACCCCAAATTCTGACTACTAAAACCTTTTGATTCAAATCATATTTCTGGTGCATGATGCCTCGGGATTCAGCTTCAAATACACCTTTTATACTTCTATGAGTCCAAAAACTGTCAGATGACAAGCATTCTTGAGTACTTTACTTTATTTTGAAACATGTTATATTTGTGTGTTGGTCTTTTGTCTTGCTTTACACAACTAAAGGAGTTGGTAGCAATTTTTGAAGTCCTTCCTCACTTATCTTGACAAAATTTTGACTCAAAAATACATGAAAGGTGACGATAGTGATTTTTTTTTACCACAAAGACACAAAAATCAAAAATCAAAATAGAAATGAAATAAAAATAAAAATAACAAAAAGAATAGAAAAGGACAATAGACATCTTTTATTTAAAAAAATGTCAAAATAAAAATTTTATCTGGGTGTGGCAGCTGATTTTAGTAATTATGACGTGCATTTTGAATTAAACAACTTGATCTATCCAAACTAATCACTGTCATTTTTTCCCCACTCATTGAATTTAAAAGGGAGCCATTCTTGAACTTGTTCCCTCTGGATTATAATCCTCTTTAGGCTAGTGACACCTCGATGGGTTTTCGCCAACAAGCTGCTCCTATTTTTTTATTTTTCAACTCATTATCGTCTTATGGTGTCCATGAAGACATTTACCAATCAGACTCTCATTTTATTGATCTCACAACTCACGGTAGCCTTATGATGCCCAAAAGAGTTTTCATCAATAAGACTCTCATTTTTATTTTATTTTTAAAATAACACCCAAAATATGAAATATCATGCACCCATAACATGTTTAGCCTTGACATTCTCAAAGATTGATCTGAAGGTCTTTCTTTGGTTGTAACTTGTCTTTTGGAATGAGATAAAATGAAAGGTTGGCATGTGGCTCAAAATTTACACAACATTGGGTAAAATATACAACTTTTAGAATTGACTCTTTTAAGGAAATAAACTTTTGCCCTAATTTTATTTTATTCTGGATAACTTGAATTTTCCTTTGGTTGGACCGAACCCCAAAATAGGGCTGCCTACGTATCTTGTCATAGCAAGAATCAGGTCAAACGTAGTTCAGGACATTTCTTTTTGATTGAATTTGGAATTTTGATTGATTTTTTCTCTTCTTTTTTTTTCAACTTTTTTTTTACTCTATTTTTTGTGATACTTTTTTTTTCGAATTTTTCAAATTCTATTTTGATTCCAAAAGAGGGGTACGAAAGAAAATAACACTAAAGCTCAAAAGGGGTAACAAAGGATGACACAACATTTGGGTAGTAGAATGAAATGCCTTCGTCGTATCAATCCTTAAAAACACAAGTACATAACATGTAATCTGAGAGTAGAACATGAAGATCATACGCATCTTTTTCAACATTGATCTTGACTAAGCTATGCACTTGTGTCACTTCTTTTAAGCTTGTGAAATATACATGTCCACTTATATTGTACTTTTTTTCTCGATGAGTGACTCATGCCCTTTTGCAGCTAACTTCCTTTTGTTTTTCCTTATAGTGGATACTATATATCCTCCGATCGACCCCATTCAAAATTCTCGAATTGAATCTTCTAATCGATGATCAAGTTATTTCCTGATTCATAAAGTGATTGCCTCAATACATTCAAAAGAGGTTGTAATATCACCCCAAATACCTGAACACTTTACTTATTTTCTTATATGTTTTTTCTTTCAACTCCATCTTCTTGTCAAATGTTTCAGGATTAGATTGGACTTAAAGATTAGTCTGTGAATTCAACATGCATATCACATCTCTAGAATCACCATAGAAAGAACTCTCTAAAGAGAAAAAAACAAGACAACAAAACAATATATAATGAAAAAATAAAATAAAAATAGAAGGACACACATTTGTTGACAAAAAATAGAAGAATTTGAATGAAAATTATAATAAAATAAGATAAGATATATCTCAAATTTCAACCCTAAAATAATTCGGGTAGTAGAAATAAAACAAAAAAGACTACCAAAAATCCTTCCTCGTGGGGAGTAGATTGACTTCTAAATTGCCGAACTTAATATTTTAGCCATTGAATTGCACGTTGGCCTTAATGGAGTCTCCACAATCATTGCTACATCATCTTTTTTTTTTTTGAACTCGATCATTTTGAATTTATCACCTCAAACTCTCTCCAAAGTAAGCCATCAAACAATTTCTCTTTTCCCCTACTCCTCTTTATTGATTACAAAATTTTTTTATATGAGTCAAAGGATCACCATGACCCTCGTACATGTTCAACTTTGGTGTTATGGAGTTTAGAGGCAAGTGAGCATTGAAACATGTAAAAATCCTTGTGAGAATTCTCTTTATCTCTCTTATTTTTTGTATATTTCTCATAGTTTACTCCAAATTTCTCACTTTTTAGGCCATTTCTTATTATTCCTCATTTCTAACAATCTACACCGACTCATCTCAGATCTTATATCATTTTTTATAGGTCATCTTACCCATTTTTTTGACATTATGTTGTATGGGTGAGATGCCAACTTATCCACAAACCAACCACTAAATATTATTTTGATTTTCGAGAAAACTAATACTTCAGAGTTAAAAAAAAAAAATTCTTTCTTTTTAAGATCACCGAATCCATGGAGGACTGCCTACGTATCTTATTGAGATGAGAATCAGGTGTGCGTAGTTCTTGAAAATTATGTCGTACAAAATTTAGCTTCAAGACCCCTAAAGGTTCAGGGCTATTAAGATTTATATATATTATTTATTTTGTAAAAACTGAGCCTCATGATCCCTAAAGATTCAGGGCTGTTAAGATTTATATATTTTTATTTTGTAAAACTTAGCCTCATGATCCCTGAAGATTCTGGGCTATATATATATATATATATATATATATAAAATTGAACTTGAGAATGAGAAAATAATTATGAAAGTAATCGTATTTGCAAAATATTCCTCAATAAATCTATGAATAATTTTTCAAAAGATAAAGTCGTACCCCAAAAAAGGGCTTCCTACATATCTCAATAAAGAGTGAGAATCAGACCCTCGTAGTTCATAAAGACTGTAAAACTATGTTACTGAAAAATTTCTCTTTTAAAAATAAAATTTTTCTTTAAAAAATGATTCACTAAATGTGACGATAATTTAATCTCTTGCATTTCAATGTTGCCTAAAAGTAGGTCAACACACAAATAGCCTTCCAAACAAATGTCAAAGAGCACGCAGAATGCACATGTTAGTCTTTATAAAGTAGGTTACCTGTCCTAGACAGACTCGACTCCTGTGCCGAGTCCCGCTAAGTCAAATACATATGATGCAAATAAAGCGGCACCTAATAGGGATAACTAGATTCTGAGTTTTCAGTTCTTCTAAGTTTAAACCTAATAGGGATAGATGTCTAGAATGGCTTACTCGAGTGGACACTCGAGCTGGGGAGGGATAACTTGGTCAGTAGCAGGGCAACACCGTCTTCGTTGTTGATTCGAACCCCACCTAACATGTGTGACTATATCCTTCACCAGGTGCCTTGACACTCCGGCTATCTCAAAAAGAAAGTAGGATGCATGTGCTGCATTCCTTCTATCCTATTTCAGAGACTCAGAGGGGGTGCACAAGAGAAGACAGTATATAATATAGTTCAATCAATATCAAAGCGGTAAATGAGCAACAAGTAGCAAATAAGGCCAACAAACACAATATCAACAATAATGAAGCAAGTATAAGTCAATATAAAAAGCTCAAATTCTAGTTTAATCCCCAACAGAGTCGCCAGAGATGTCACACCCTTTTTTCTCGCTCGAAGGTGTCGAGTCGAAGGGTTTTTTCAATTAAAGTGACGGTTTTGAATAAGGATTATTTTGTTTATAGAGTCGCCACTTGAAATTGAGTTATGGTGTTTCAAGTCACCTTTTGGAATCCCTAATCAAAAGGAAATGACTCTTTTATTTAGTCTGCGAAAACAGAAAACCGGGTAAGGAATTCTATTGATCGAAGGGAAGGTATTAGGCACCCCTCGAGTCCCGTGGTTCTAGCACGGTCACTTTTATTGACTCATACTTAACTAAACTATTTTGATAACTTATGTTTATAGGCCTTAATTCGCTCATTTTTAATATACCTATAATATCTGTATATCTCTTATATTAAATCGGTGAAAAATTAAATTTAAAAATATTTATCAAAGTGCATTATTGCATCCTTGAATTATTTGAAAATATCTCAGAAAGATACGTGCGTCACATTCTTAGTTGAGACGAAAATTTTAAATGTGTCAAAAATTCACCTAGCGTTAAAGGCATTTGCTTCATCTTTCGTAAACTCGAAATAATTTTACATTATCCATTTTTATTCTTTTTCTCTCTTTATTTTGCAACATATTTTGAATTATTCCGCAACTCGTCTCGCTCCCTTACAAATGGGTTTTCCCTCTCTTTTCAGCTTATCAATTATGATTTATATTTACATATTTTTAAATCTTTTTAAGCT
>NC_061112.1:139547667-139555986 GCF_002878395.1 Capsicum annuum
CCTCAGCATAAGAAATCAGGAAAGAAATACAAAAATGAGAGAGTCTTATTGGTGAAAACCCCCGCGGGCATCATAAGACGATGGTGAGTTGAGAGAAAATGAAAATGAGAGAGTCTTATTGGTGAAAACCTTTGCAGACACCATAAGGCGATGGTGAGTGGAGAGAAATAAAAATGAGAGAGTCTTATTGGTGAAAACTCTCACGGGCACCGTAAGGCGATGGAGAGTTCAAGAGAAAAGTGAAAAGTGAAAAGAAAGAGATTTGTTGGCAAAAGTATTTTAAGATGTCGTCAATTGAATGTGATGTATGAGTCCAATGGATTTGAAGAAGCGGCTCAGCGGCAAAAGGCACTAACTCAACAACAAATGGGGAGTCTAGATAGGAAGATCAGGCAGCTCAATCCAAAATACATGTCGTACTCATTGGAGTTGGTTGTCGTATTCAGATAAGTTTTCTTTTTGAATATGGGACATTGCCTTTTTCTTTCATTTACATATTCATGCTTTTGTCTCTTATGTCATTTATCAAAATAAAAGTCACCATCATTTCTTTATATTTTTAGTCAAGTCTGTGTCAAAACAAGCGAGAAAGGATTTCAAAATTTACTACCAGTCTTTCCAATTATACGATGAAAAGCCAAGGAAAAACACAGGAAAAAATATGATCGTAATTCATCACGAAACAAAGGAAGTCTATCAACCGACAGGCTGTTGGACCCTCCTAAAAAATGAGAATCTACTTTATGTTCAGGACCCTCCTGAAAAATGGGATTTTACTTTTTGTTCAGGACCCTCCTAAAAAATGGGATTTTACTTTATGTTCAGGACCCTCCTGAAAAATGAGAATCTACTTTATGTTCAGGACCCTCCTGAAAAATGGGATTTTACTTTCTGTTCAGGACCCTCCTGAAAAATGGGATTTTACTTTATGTTCAGGACCCTCCTGAAAAATGGGATTTTACTTTCTGTTCAGGACCCTCCTGAAAAATGGGAATCTACTTTATGTTCAGGACCCTCCTGAAAAATGGGATTTTACTTTATGTTCAGGACCCTCCTGAAAAATGGGATTTTACTTTCTGTTTAGGACCCTCCTGAAAAATGGGATTCTACTTTCTGTTCAGGACCCTCCTGAAAAATGGGATTTTACTTTCTGTTTAGGACCCTCCTGAAAAATGGGACGTTACTTTCTGTTCAGGACCCTCCTGGAAAATAGGACAACGCTTTCAAAAAATAAAATACTACTTTACTATAATTTTTGAGATAATTTTCGTTCTAGTTTTAATTTTGGGTTTCAGGAGCCCGCCTGAAGAAAAGGGTTATGAAATAGCAAGTCAGAGGCCCTCCTGGAGAACGGATTAAAGAAATGAAAAGTCATGCAACAAAGCGAAGTAATTGAAAGCCAAGCAACAAGTTGAAAGAAATTGCAAGTCAGGAGCCCGCCTGAAGAATAGGGTTATAAAAGTCGAGTCAAGAGCCAACAGAAGCTGTATAGATAGGATTTTTGTAATTTAATTTATGTTTTAACTTTTAATTTTCATTTTTGGATGTAATAACAGAGCCACAAACCGGAACCTCGATGGAACCTCACTCGACTCTCCAACTCGGTATAGTCCATCTCCTTCCAATCCTTGTAGATACTTGTCACTTAATCCCCTCATAACTTGGGCGGGTAGGATGTCCTAAGTCAAGACCTGGTTTTCCTCCTTCCTCTTGCTCCGTGCTTTAAATAAAGGTCAGGACAAAATTTCACCTCGTTGTCTACTGCTTTGTATGAAAACACCATGTGTTTACATCCAAAGGGAGCATGATGTAGACACGTGATTTCATCCTCTTAAAGTTCATTTTTATTCACTTTTACCCATTTTATGTTATCCTATCATGTACCCTCGGTCGTGTGATAATCCCTCCACAAAATGACAAAAATAACAATCCCCTAACTAATTTTGTCTTATCCTAGCAACCTATCCAAACAAAAATAGACATCTAACCCTTATTCCTCCAATTAAAAAACAACACCTAACTACCCTATCCTAACAACCCATCCAATCAAAAACCGCATCACACCCTACCCCCTACCCCACATGGCCCCACTTACCCTACCTCACTACCCCACCCTCACCTCACAGCCTATATACACACACACAAAGGGACCATAAAAAAGGGGGCCATTAATAAAAAAAAAAAGAAAAGCAGCATTCCATTCTCTTCTTCTTTCTTCCTCACGATTCTCTCACAAAAACCACTCTCCATGATCACTCATCCTTACCAAACACACGTCACTCCTCTCACCAAATAAAATCAAGGATTTGGAATATATACACCTTTCATACACACGAAAAAGAGGGAATCTTGGGGACCATCTTCATCTTTTCCCTTTTCTGATCTTCACAACATACTGATCGGCACATACATACACCATACGGATCCCATTCTCGAGAGAGTGATAGAGAATTGCGAGAGAGTACAGAGATCTACGAGAGAGTGATAGAAAGCTGAGAGAGAGTGACAGAAAGTTGCGAGAGAGGGAGAGATGGTCAGAAAAGAATGAAAAATGATGCGAAAAAAAGAAAACGGGGGTGGTTTGGGTAGATTTTCAGCGATACTGCGGCAGAACCACCGTCGGAGATCAACCGAAAAACATCCCTGAGCTTTGCCTGTTACTGCTTGGTTGTTGGTCGCTGTTCAGATTTCGTGTTGAAGTTGGTACGCTGACAGGAGAGAATCTTCCTCGATTTTAGGAGAAATTGCACTGAAAAATGCTAGATCCTGGAATCCGTTCATTTCGCCATCATCGGAGCTAGCCGGAGCTCCGGCTATTGATCTATTTTGCTCGGGTCGGGATTTGGTTTATCGTATTTCTAGGCTATCTCTTAACTGATTTGGAAAGTTCGTAGTCGAGGTTCGAATTGAGTTTCTTCGGTGCGCGGATTCCGTCTTTTGATTGACTGATATTTGGAATAAAGTCGTCATCGAGGTCTAATTCTACTCTTTACCTTTTTTTTTATTTTATCGTTGATGGTTCCCGATGCATTGATTCTAATATTGTGTGTTGGTTGATTTGTGATGATGTGGTTGTTGTTGTTCTGGTTTAGTATTTGATTCCCTTGATTGTGGATTGATTATGGATTATGTGATGAAGTGATATCTCGTTTCGAGAATTAAAATTGATTGTTTGGGGTGGAATTAAAATTGATAGAAGTGAATACGTATTTGTTTTAATTCATTATTAGCGGTTTAATAAGTATGAATTTTGTTGAGATAGATAGGTAAATGTAGGTTCGGGTAGGCAAAATTTAGAAATAAGTGTTTCGTTGGATGTTGAGTGTGGAGTGGGTGTTGAATGTTTTCTACTTTATCGCATTCGATTCAAATGTATTCATTTAGCCGGGGAATGCCCTGAGGTCTTCTGTACTTATTCACCGGGGAATGCCCCAACGTATCATGTTGGCGGAAAACGATCGTGATGAAGTCCCATGGCATCAGGTAAAGCATTAGAGCTTAGTTTAGGACTAGCGTAGGTTTACTTTCAGTATCTATTATTTCGCGTTGTAATAATTGGACTGGACATTATATTTTGGATTATTTTGTTTTTGTTTGCTTGAGTGATTATTCTTGTGTGCTTTGTGTGGTTTATGCATTCGTAATGTCAATTTAGCTGATACGCTCTGCTAAGCGACCGTGGTCGAACCATGGGATCGAGGGGTGCCTAACACCTTCCCCTTGGTTAACAGAATTCCTTAGCCGGAATCTCTGTTCGCAAACCAGTATTAAAGAGTCAAAACCATTTTGAAAAAGGATATCCATGGGTGACTCGGCACACCCGATTTATGCCGAGTGGCGACTCTGAATTTTGATTGTTAAAAAATAATCCTTTTTTCGAAACAAGTTTTCATCTTTTGTCACTTTAATAATTAAAACACTTTCGAACCTAAAAACATAAATATTTTTTGGAGCACGAAAAAAAGGGGTGTGACATTCTGCATTAAAAAACAATTGAGTTATATAACAAGTTTCCATGATAAAGCATGTTAATGACCTGCAGAGAGTCAATGCAGATATCCAAAGGTATCCAGTTATGGTCTATGGCCAAGTTGAGCTCTTCTTTGAGAGACAAGAGCTCCATGAGATTGTTGATGGCATGGGTGATACACGAAAGACAAGAGAAACATGAAACAAACACCAAAATCAGTCCACTAGCCAAGAAACTGAGGACCTCTATTAGTGATCCCTCTCGGATTCACTACCAACAAGAAGAAAACAAGGCACAATGGCGTAATACCACCAAAACAGTAGAAACACAACAAGAAAAAGATGAACAATAGACTAATTTTGGATTCCACATTAACAACACAAACACACAGTTACAACATCAACCCTACTACACGATTACAAAGAAACAAAAAGATAGATACTTAGACAAATTAAAGATATAATATTAACAACCCAAAAGCCTATTCCACTCTTGGACCTTTAACATCACACACATCAAATACCTAACTCTTACGTTGGCATGAGAGTGACCCCGATCTCCCAAGCATCCAACGTTTCCAAGCTTGAATCCAACACGAGCGATTCCACACTCAAGTTGATTTCCCTAGTTACAATTTCGGGTTGGTGGTCTTCTCTCCTTAGAGAGGAAATGTTTCAAGTGTTATAAACTCATAATATTCATCAAAATCTCCCTAATGAAACCCTACATTATTCTATTTATAGTGTATTACAAATAATAGGTAAAATGACCAAAAAGCCCCTTAGTGAAGGGGCACCCCTCTAGTATATGTAGTGGACTGATTTGGCCCATTTAGTGTATGTAGTGGACTGTTTTGGTGTCCATTTAGGTGCTCCTTTGCACTTCATTGGACACACCAAGCCTCGGGTCTAACGTACGCCCTCATAAGTCCATCTATGTGATCGTACTCGTATCATCCTCTCCTTCTTGAAAAGGATTCGACCTCGAATCCGTACCTTACAAAATCAAAGAGGAAACAAACAAGTACACATCCTCATGGCATGAGGGTTAGGGTTAGCAAAATAAAAAATTAGCACTATCATGCCATAGTGGTATACACTTGAAGTATAACCAAGGATCCTTTGTGTTAATTATTAAAAGCTTTTGTACAACATCATAAATGAAAGGACTCGGATGAATATCAAGAATTAAGGGACAAAAACCGAGATTACGCCTCTCATACGATGTATATCCAGCAACATCATGAATATCAGCATATGCATATAGGTATTGAAAAAAGGCACCAAAGACATAATTCTCATCTAAGATGTATTCACAAGTAGGAACACACAACGAGAGAACGGGACATTGCAAGCATGTAGGACCTCTCTCTTTCCAACCACTTACCGAGGGAAGGCATTCCATCAAGGGAGTCATACCAATAGGGAGAATAGGGAAACTACCATACAACAATCCAATCCAAGGTAAGTAGTTTACCTAAGAACTCGGCTTCCCTATACAAATGATGTGAAGCACGCTCCCAAGAGTCCCACAAGATACTTCAACTTGTCCAACCCCATGAAGGTGACAAGAAGTCTTTAATATCCTTGGACCCTTCCACAAACAAGAATACAACTTGGCATCCCTAAATTGTGGTTCACATAACTTAAATACAAGTGTGTCAAACATGGATGCATGGATATGAGCAACAACCCAAAGAGACAATGATACATTTGCCCTACGGTCCTCGAGTAGATACAAACTACCATTAACATCAAAGGGATCACAATTCAAGTCGCCATATTTGTCAAGAACGGGTGGGGTGTCATGCAAAAGAGTACAAGCAAAATCATTTTTCAAAGATATGTCAAGCATATGATTAACCCTATGAGCCAAGCAAACATTAGAATCTTTACAACAACATAGGGTCACGGGTTCTCTCCTTTGTCCTTGACCAACATCTTCAAATTCTTCACTCACTTGAGATTCATTAATCACATCACACATATTCTCAAGTGGTGGAAAAGTTTTACACACAAGTTGATCAACACAATTTTCACATGACGATGTACTTTCATTCAACACAATAGCTTCAACACTAGGTGGACACAAATCGATCATACTAGAAGAGTCGATTCGATCATCTATAGGATCAACTAGAGTATCCACTAGCACAACATGTACATCATCCACAAGTGGTAAGGAATCAATATACTCATTCGTAGTTAAGATACTACTCACACTCAACGGTTTATTAGTTACATGTTCATCATTCACATGTACCAAAGTATAAGAGTTAGCTATTTTTTCTTGACGTTCATGAGTATGTTTATCTTTACCTCGGTGAGAAAGTCCTTCACAAGTTTGGGCAGCAACTTCCTTCGGGAAGCTCTCACCGCAAGGTGTTTGGACCTTAGGTTTTGGATTTGTTGGGATAAATGTGGATACCAATTGGCGTAGCCTTTCAACGTACCCTTTCATGTCTTCAATATTGTCAGTGATGCGGTCAAACGTGACATCGAGATTGGTGGCAGCCATGGTACCTAAAAGAAATGACAACAACGAACAACAAAACAACAAACTTGTTAGCTCAAAAATGCCTCACCACACTCTCACTCTCAATTTTTACCTGACACTTAGTTTCACAAGTGTTGAAAGTCGGCTTGTACTTCGCGACTGATTGAGGGTCGAGTCTACTCTTGCCCGGAATAGATTTTCGTTTGAATTGACTCAAAGAAAATTTGTTTACGGACTTGAACCAACAAGATACAATGAATTCACAAAAGATAAAAGTGTCGACACGTGATTTTTGATCCTCCCCGAGTTTTAACCTATTTATCGGCACTAAATATTTTGTTTGCTTTGATATTATTTTAATTCTTATTTTATTTTTAATAAATTTTTAGTTAAAAATAAATAAATAAATAAATAAATAGATAAATAAATAAAGTTACATATTAAAAAAAATTTTATTTTTATTTTAAAAATAATACAAAAAAAGAAATTCAAAAATATATTTCATTATTTTTAAATAAATAGATTACTAGTTTTAGTATTACCTTAATTATAGTTATTTTAAATTATAGTATTTTCTTAAAATATAAAAATTAATATTTTTTTATTTTTATTATTTATTAAAAAAGACAAATCTTATCCTATAAAACTACCCTAACCACCTCCTAATTTCTCTCAAATTCCCTCAACTTTCCAACCCCCTACACCCTATATATTGAATACACACACGAAAAAAAAAGGGGCAAGACACAGATAGAAGCAACAACTTGAGAGAAAGAAAACAAAAAGAAAAACAAGAAAATTGTGAGAGGAAAAACAAAAAAAGAAGAGTTAGAAACAAGGAACAAAAGGGAAAAAAAAATCTCACGGAAAAAAAAAACAAAAAACTTGAGATAAATCAAAACCAAAACCAAGACCAAAAAAAAATGGAAAAGAAAAACACTTAAAAAAAAAAGGCCCGAAAACAAGAAATAGTGAGAAAAACAGAAAAAGGAAAAAGAAATGGGCAGTTCTTTGAGTTTGGGTCTCCGTTCGAATTTTTTGGTGACGACATTTTCATTTTCATCTTAAGTTAACTTATCTCACAGGTTCTACTTGAGATCTTTTCTATTTATTTTGTATGTTTTCTTATGAATCAAATAATGATTAAAGTTATTTTAAGAATTCCGTAATTTAAGATGTAAAGTTTAATATTCATGTAAAGTTCTTTTTTTTTATTGTTTTATGTTTTTATTTGTAATTTATTTATTGTATTGAATCAAAGATAAAATGTAATCTTAGTTGGTTTATAAGTGATTGTCAATTATTATGTTGTGACTTGTTTGCTTACTGTTCTTCGTGATTCATTTTGTTAATTATAAATATTAAAGTTCTTGGATGATAAAAAATATAACGTTTTTCGTTTTTTTAAAAAAAAAATGCCAATATATTATTTTGTCATTGTTTATTTTTTATTTTTTAATGGATTATGAAAATTTTATAGTATAATTAAAAAGGGATTAAAATAGATAGGTGCATGCACACTAAAAGTTTTCATGCACATACAAAGTTAGAAACAACTTAGAGAAAACGTGAAAAAAAAAAATATAAAGAAAATTTTAAAAAAAAAGTGGATAACAGTTTTACACTTGTTAGGTAATTATTATTATTATTATTATTATTATTATTATTATTATTATTATTATTATTATTATTATTATTATTATTATTATTATTATTATTATTATTATTATTTTCTTTCTTTTCTTTTCTTGTTAACTTCATTGTGGTAATTTTGTTAAAAGTAGTTTTATTAATTAACTTTGTTACGTGATTATGTTAATTTGGATTTTAAATAGTTTTGTTAAGTTTATATA
>NC_061112.1:139558986-139559715 GCF_002878395.1 Capsicum annuum
TATTTCTTTCCTGATTTCTTATGCTGAGGGAGACAAGTGGTACTTCACAATGTATCATCATATCCATTTCATGCTTAGCCTTAACATTATCAAAAATTGATCTGAATGACTTTCTTTGGTTGTAACTTGGCTTTTGGTTAGGGTTAGAAAAGATGGTAAGGGGCTCAAACGATACTTGAAGTGGGGGTGAGACTTACAACTTTTGGAATCGACTCAAACAACACATTAACTCATGCCTCAGTTTTGTTGACTAGGTGAATCTTAAATCTTTATTTGGTTGGACCGAGTCCGAAATAGGGCAGCCTACATATCTCACTCCCAAGAGAGAAGAATTAGGTTGCACATAGTTCCATCAGCTTGTCCTTTGTTTTGATTTGATTGATTTTTTTTTCTTTTATTCTTATTTTCTTGATATTTATCTTTGACTCTATTTTGATTCCAAAAGAAAGATATGAAAGAAAAAAGAAAACGAAGCTCAAAACGGGTAATCAAAGGATGACATAATGTTTGGATAGAAGAATTAAATGCCTTCATCATATCAATCTTCAAAAATGCAAGTACTAAACATGCAATAAACTCAACAAAGGATCAAATATCATACATAGTATCTTTTGACCGCATCAGCGTTGATAGCCATTTCTGCCATTTTGCCTTCAATAGCTGTCAAATATAAGGCTCCATTGGGCAACACTTTCTTCACAACGAAGGGACCTTGCCAGTTAGGGGAGA
>NC_061112.1:139559815-139562045 GCF_002878395.1 Capsicum annuum
GATATTTGATCCTTTGTTGAGTTTATTGCATGTTTAGTACTTGCAATAAACTCAACAAAGGATCAAATATCATACATAGTATCTTTTGACCGCATCAGCGTTGATAGCCATTTCTGCCATTTTGCCTTCAATAGCTGTCAAATATAAGGCTCCATTGGGCAACACTTTCTTCACAACGAAGGGACCTTGCCAGTTAGGGGAGAACTTGCCTTTCGCTTCAACCTGGTGAGGAAGGATACGTCTCAATACCAAATGACCAACTTCAAAATCCCTGGGACGGACCTTTTTGTTATACGCTCGAGCCATCCTCCTCTGATACAACTGGCCATGACACACAGACATTAGCCTTTTTTCCTCAATCAAGCTCAAATGTTCCAGTCGGATTTTTACCCATTCGTCATCATCAATCTCTGCTTTTATAATGATGCGAAGAGAGGGAATTTCAACTTCTGCAGGGATGACTGCTTCATTCCCATACACTAATAAATATGGAGTTGCCCCTGTTGAAGTACGAACAGTGGTGCGATAACCTAGCATTGCAAACGGCAACTTTTCATGCCACTGTCTAGACCCTTGTACCATTTTTTGCAGTATCTTTTTTATATTCTTATTGGCGGCTTCTACAGCACCATTGGCCTTTGGGCGATATGGAGTAGAATTTCGATGTGTGATCTTAAATTATTAACACACTTTTTGCATCAAATGACTATTGAGATTGGCAGCATTGTCTGTAATGATCATCTTAGGAATTCCAAATCTACAAATGATATTGGCATGAACAAAATCTACCACGGCCTTCTTTGTTACTGACTTGAAAGTTACTGTTTCCACCCACTTTGTGAAGTAGTCAATGGCTACCAAAATGAATCTATGTCCATTTGATGCCTTCGGC
Source organism: Capsicum annuum (assembly GCF_002878395.1). NCBI lineage: Eukaryota > Viridiplantae > Streptophyta > Magnoliopsida > Solanales > Solanaceae > Capsicum > Capsicum annuum. The sequence goes on from NC_061112.1 coordinate 139,560,708, forward strand.
TCAATCGGTCCAATCACATCCATTCCCCAAGCCACGAACGGCCATGGAGAGGCCATTGCATGCAACTCAATAGGAGGAGAACATATCAGATCACCGTGTACCTGACATTGATGACACTTTCGAACAAACTGAATAGAATCCCTTTCCATAGTAAGCCAGTATTAACCTGCTCGAAGAATCTTCTTTGACAAGACATACTCCAGAGTGTATTTCAACCATGATTGTCGAGGCTTCTCTTGCATCTACACACCTTAAAAGTCCCAGATCTGGGGTCTTCTTATACAAGATTCCCCCACTTAAGAAAAATCCACTAGCCAAATGCCTAATAGTCCTCTTTTGATCGTTGGTGGCATATGCTGGGTATTCTCCTGACTGAATGTACCGCTTGATATCCAAGAACCAAGGTTCTCCATCGAGCTCTTCTTCAGCTGCATTACAGTAAGCATGCTGATCACGACTCTGTATATGCACTGGATCGATATAGGCTTTGTCAGGATGTTGGAGCATTGAAGACAGAGTGGCTAAAGCATCAGCAATTTCATTATGAATCCTTGGAATATGCCTAAATTTTACTAACACAAACCGTTGACATAGCTCCTGCAAGCATTGTCGATATGGGATGAGCTTCAAATCTTGCGTCTCCCAATCGCCTTGAATTTGATGGACGAGCAAATCCAAATCTCCCAACACCAATAATTCTTGGACTCCCATATCAACAGCTAACCTCAAACCAAGAATGCAGGCTTCATACTCTGCCATATTGTTAGTACAGTAAAATCGAAGTTGTGCTATTACCGGGAAATGTTGTCCCGATTCAGAGATAAGAACCGCACCTATTCCGACTCCTTTCATATTGACAGCTCCATCGAAGAATAACCTCCAACCTGGATCAGCATCTATAATGACTTCATCGACACACGACACTTCTTCATCAGGAAAATATGTCTTTAATGGATCGTACTCTTCATCGATGGGATTCTCAGCAAGATGATTGCCAAGGTTTGGGCTTTCATGGTGGTTTAAGTCATATATACAATGTCGAACTCGGTAAGCAATATTTTCCACTTTGCCAATCAACCTGTCGGCATAGGCTTCTGAAAGATATACTTTAAAAGATCCATGCAGGAGATGAGATAAGTAGTATAGGATGAGAGATAGTGCTTCAACTTTTGTGCTACCCAAGTTAGGGCACAGCACGTCCTTTCAAGAAGAGTATACCTGGCCTCATATGCGGTGAACTTCTTGCTAAGATAATAAATAGCCTGCTCCTTTTTGCCTGTGACATCATGTTGACCCAGGACACAACCGAAAGAATTGTCCATGACTGATAAATATAAG